>NC_134530.1:89867220-89869720 GCF_050624435.1 Tenrec ecaudatus
GATGCTTACCATGTTTTGGCTGTCAGCATCTCTGTACCTTCACTAAGAGGAAATAAGAAAATCCCCTGAGAGAGCTGTCTTCGAACTTGGCTGCATCACTTCCAAGCAGCATGACCCTGAGCAAGTCCCTTGGCTAGTCCCAGCCTCCGTACTCCAACTCTGAAGGCAAACACAAGTTCCCACTTCACCTCTGGGATGTTGGGAGGCTGGTTATGCGGCGAAAGGAAAGCAGTTGGAATTTTAAAAAGTCTTATGTCAATGTTTTCTATTCCACCATCATAGAGCCTTTTGTTTAAAACCGAACAAAGGAGAAACACAGGGACAGAGAAAGAGCCAACACTAAATATTATCTTAAAACATTTCTTTTTTTTTGGGGGGGGGGGTCCAGGAAAACCAGAAAACCTGCTAGACAAATTCTAAAAGAGCTGTAACACTAAAACATTTCATACTTTGTGAGCAGTTGTCTAAGACTCAAGGAACCAATTCATCCGAAGGACACTGAGATCAGAAGAGCTGGGTGTTACTCAGCTGCTCTGACAGGGATCACAATGGAAAGTTCCAGACAGAATTGGAGACACATGTAGAACAAAATTCAAAATAATAAAGAAGACTAGACTTACTGGTCTAATAGAGACTAGTGGGACCCAGGAGACTGGCTCTTAGACCTTTCTGAGTCTTAAACCTGCAAGCCTAGAACTGAAGCTGCCCCCGGGATCAACTTTCAGCCAAACGATAGACAGACTTGTAAAGGGAACAACAACCTGCGAAGAACATGCTCTTCAGAAGCATCGACTATCTGTGCCCAAAAGGGGAGCCTTTGTCCAAAACGAAGCCCAGAGGGCTGGAAGGAGCAGGGAAAAGGGTGACTGGAAATGGAGGACCCCAGGGCGGAAGTGAGGAGACGGTGTCATTGCAAGAACGTGAATGTGCCTAAACTGTCCAATGGAACAGCTCATTTGCTTTGTAAACTTACGCCCACACCACAATAAATAAGTAAAATAGAAAACCAGCATTCAGGAAGTTGCGTTTTTAAAATATTAAACACAAGGACAAAGAACATCCCAGCATTAAGTATAGGGAGGAAGAAACAAGCACCTGGTCCAAATCTGGACAGCTTAAGGGTCAAGTAGGCCTGAACTTTAATGTGGCTTCTGGCATCTACTAATGCTTTGGAACATTACTTAAAATCTTAAAGACCTCTGTTTCCTCATCTGTACGTTAGAGATAATACTAGCATCTGCCTTGAATTAGCCAATGTAAAAAAAGTTAGCACATTGCTCAGAATATAGTATTATTTCATATATTTTAGCCACTATTACATTGCTTGGTAGTGCGGTTTGGGTAACACAGAGGAAAATGACATTTATTTTATTTTTATGATGTCTCACATTCATTAATAATTGACAAGTAGCACTTCTATAGCTTTCCAATGCCATGCACAACCAGCATTTTGGAAAATCCTGATATTTATTGAGCTAACTTTTTCGTTCTATCCTTACAGCAGCTTGTGGGATGGATGTGCATATCCTCGGGAAGGGCACTGAGTGAGACCTACAGAGCCTAAATGATGTGCCCACGGTCACAAAGCTAAGAAGTGGCCAAGTGCAAGCCTGGACTTGAATTTAGCACTTCTAACCCCCAATTCAATGAATTACGCATCTTATGGTGATACATCACAATTCCCTCAGTTTAGTATATTCCTTCAACATCGTTCTTGAGGCCTGAATACATTAGAGCCCAGACCCACCAAATTCAAAGGAAGAGTGGTGGGGGTGGGGGGAGTGGTGATGGGGTGGGCGGGAAAGGAAAATAGTTAAAAATAAGAACACATCTCAGATGAATCTAATCAATTACTGTTTATAGCTGTTTCTCGTCTCAGTCTTAGTTTTCAAGAAAAGACCATTGAAATTTGGTCTAAAAACAAAAACAAAACAAGTCCTTAATCGGTATGGATGTTGGTGAGAGGTGCCGTCGAGTTGCTCTGACCCATCGTGACCCCACGAGCAGCAGGACAAACTGCCTGATTTGGCACGAGCCTCACACTCGTTGCCAAGTCTCAGCGTGTGGGTGCAGCCAGGGTGTCTGCCCATTTTGTTGAGTGGCTTCTTCTCGTTCACCCTTGCTCATCACCATGGGCTTCTCCGGGCCTCCTGCTAACACGCCCAAAGTGAGTGAGTGGCGGATGACCATCTTCTCTTCTAAGGAATCTCCTGGCTGTCCTTCCAAGACAGGTCTGCTCATTCTTCTTGCAATCCAGGGCATATTTCAGAGTCTTCATCAATACCTCAATTCAAAGGCATCAAAGATCTTCTTTGATCTTCCTTATTCATTGTCCTGCTTTCCATGCAGATGAGCCCACTGAAAATGCCATGGCTGGGACCAGACAGACAAGGGGTCTGTCGTGCCATGGTGACTTGGGTGAGACTGACGGCTCTGTCCCCAGTGTTATGATGCCAGTATGGTTACCCGGGATGGACAGGTTTCAGCCGTCCTTCCAGCT
>NC_134530.1:89874720-89887220 GCF_050624435.1 Tenrec ecaudatus
GCTATGATGTAAGGGATACTGAATTCAACACTTGCTTGGATTGTGTCATTCACCCCTCACCAAATACCCTGAAAGTGTATGCCAGGGAGAAAACAGAGTAGAGCTTCCCCTGTGAGTCCCTGAGGTTGTAAGTTTTTATGGGAGTAAAGAAAGCCTCATCGTTCTTCCAAGGAGCGGTTGGTAGTTTCAAACCGCCAACCTTCCAGTTAGGAGCCAAATGTGTAATCCACTATGCCCCCAGAGCTCCCTAAATGGAAACCAGGGAGAGGCAAAGCTAAGGTCTGAACTCGAGACCATCTAACACTAAAACTCTGCAACAGTCTCAGCAGGATGGGCATAAGCAGTAAGCAGAAACTGACTAAAAGCAACCAAATGCTGCTCTTTTTGGACACAATTATTTATGAAAGAAAAAGGAGAGAACACAAGCAGAGGGAGGCCATGCCTGCCCTTCCGCTCTCTTTTCACAGGCTCTATTTCTAGTCCTACTTTAGATTTATAGAAAAATTGAGTAAATAGTCCTCATTTTCTCTTTTGATATGTCTTTTCTTATTGTTCTAGCTTGCTACTGAATTTGCGAGCTTTCATATGGAGATTTGGAGAGCGAGAGTAAATTCTGTTGTTTTTTATGATACTCAGCTACACAATCAAACTGTGAACTTTTGTTGGTAAATGGCATCATAATTGAGGGGAGGAGTAACATGTTAAAGAAATTTCTCCCGAGAAAGGAAAACTGGAGTCACTTGTATATAGAAAGAGATTTATATTGAGAAGTGGCTTACAGAGTTGTCGAAGTAGCTAAATCCAGTCAGGTTCAAGTTAGGCTTCTCCTGACTCAGGATGACTAGGAAACAGGATGGTCAATTGGCAGCAGAGGTAAGTGATCTGAGGTTGGCTGAATGAATCCCCCCACCCCCACCCCTCAGGGAGTTGGCTGAGGGCTCATGGACTCAGCAGGCGGCACAACAGGAGATCAAGGAACCAGACTCAGGAGCCAGCTTCAGCAGAAGATGAGGGCCAAAAGAGGAGTCAGGTCTCCTTGGTCTCTCTTTTATACAAAAGGCCACACTCCTGTGGAGGTGGCATCAGGTGCCACTTGAGTGATAGATTGGACTCCACCCCACTCTTAGTGCCTAGTTGACATAACCCCTAATCATCATAGGTATCCTTTTGTTTGTTTGTTTTGATTAAATCATTTTATTAGGGGCTTATACAAGTCTTATCACAATCCATACATACATCAATTGTGTAAAGCACATCTGTACATCATTCTGAAAACATTTGCTCTCCACTTAAGCCCTTGGCATCAGGTCCTCATTTTTCCCCTCCCTCCCCACTCCCCCTCCCTCATGAACCCTTGATAAATTTATAAATTATTATTTTGTCATATCTTGCCCTTTTCGACGTCTCTCTTCATCCACTTTTCTGTTGTCTGTTCCCCAGGGAGGAGGTCACATGTAGATCCTTGAAATCGGTTCCCTCTTTCCAACCCACTCTCCCTCTACCCTCCCAGTATTGCCACTCTCACCGCTAGTCCTGAAAGTATCATCCGTTCATCCTGGATTCCCCGTGTTTCCAGTTCCTATCTGTACCAGTGTACATCCTCTGGTCTAGCCAGACATGCAAGGTAGAATTCAGATCATGATAGTGGGGGGGGGGGGAGAGAAGCATTTAGGAACTAGAGGAAAGTTGTATTTTTCATCGGTGCTACATCGCACCTTGACTGGCTCGTCTCTTCCCCTAGACCCCTCTGTGAGGGGATCTCCAGTGGCTGACAAATGGGCTTTCGGTCTCCACTCTGCACTCCCCCCTTCATTCACTATGGTAAGTTTTTTTTTTGTTCTGATGATGCCTTATACCTGATCCCTTCGACACCTCGTGATCGCATAAGCTGGTGTGCTTCTTCCATGTGGGCTTTGTTGCTTCTGAGCTAGATGGCTGCTGGTTTACCTTCAAGCCTTTAAGACCCCAGATGCTATATCTTTTGATAGCCGGGCACCATCAGCTTTCTTCGCCACATTTGCTTATGCACCCATTTGTCCTCAGCGATCGTATCATGGAGGCATGGAGGTGTGCACCCAATGGTGATTTTTTGTTCTTTGATGCCTGATAACCGACCCCTTCGGCACCTCATAGGTGTTCTTGAGCTTGTCCTTTTCCATTGGATTTTCTTGTCAAGCTGCCACTTTGCCCTCATTTTGGTGCCTGGTAAGCAGAGCCAGGGATGGCCAGGAGTTGGATCAACGTGAGATTTGGAGTCAGAAGTCTTAGATATGAACTCTAACTCTTCTACTAATTAGCTGGGCAACCACACTTCTTTGTGAGTCTCAGTTTTCACCTCTGTGAAATGGGAATGGTTAACCAAGTTAATAGACAAGGATATCTTTGTAAGCTATAAAGGGCTAACCAATCTTAATTTTTATGATGCCTATTAAGAATACTCATTTTCCATGAGGCTATTTATTTTATGAGCCACACTTTACATATTGAAATAAGCTATTTCTCTAGAAAATGAACTAATAAAATTCAGTATGGGAGTGGATGTAATATTGGTTTGGGAATCATACAAACCTGATTTTGAATCATGGCTTCCTTATTTAGAAGCAGTGTAATTTGAACTAATCTTTTAACTTTCCTAGTTTTCAAATGACAGGAGCTCTGGTGGTGTTGTGGTTTTGTGTTGGGCTGCGATTCACATGGTCATCAGTTCAAAACTTCTAACAGCTTTGAGGGAGAAAGATCGCACTTTCTAATCCCATAAACCACCTTAGAAGGCCACAGGGGGTCACTATGAGTCAACACTGACTCCATGGTAGTGAGCTTGGTTTGGGGTTTGACTTTTCAAATGCCTGGATCTAAAATGGGACTGTTATTTTTGTGGGACCTTATGGCATCAATTCCAACTCTTTGTTAGCCCATGTGACAGAACAGGATAACCCCCAGTGGTTTTGTTTTTTGGCTATAATCTTTACGGAAACAGATTATCTTTTTTTTTTTTTTTCTCACAGAGCCATTGAGTGGATTTGAACTGACAACCTTTTGGTTAGCTGAGTGCTAGTTAACAGTTGTTTTGAGAATTAGATTTAATGTATAAAGTGATTGGGCCCTCAGTGTTATTATCACTAGTATTCTGGGACTGCCACAGTCTCAGTCCCTCTCTGGGATCCTCCATGGAAATTCTCTTCATCCCCAGACATGTTTCATAAACACTCTTCACAGACGTGAGTCTATGCTTTAAGACTTGCACTTTTGGAAATGAAAGCTAAGTATGGTGAATACAATGTATGATCAAGTAAAGAAATATAGTCTGAGGTTTCAAAGAAAGTGTGGCTATGGCTTTGTGCAATGACTACTTTCTATGTGACTTCTGGCTTCAAGATCATATACTCAAAGAAACCAGATCTACTTTGGTTGACAATATGGATTTTTTTTAACAATTTATTGGGGCTCATACAATTCTTATCACAGTTCATACATATACATACATCAATTGTATAAAGCACATCTGTACAGTCTTTGCCCTAATCATTTTTTCTCCTCTTTTCTTTTTTTTACATTTTATTAGGGACTCATACAACTCTTATCACCATCCATACATATACATACATCAATTGTATAAAGCACATCCTTACATTCCCTGCCCCAATCATTCTCAAGGCATTTGCTCTCCACTTAAGCCCCTCGCATCAGGTCCTCTTTTTTTTTCCCCTCTCTCCCCTTTCCCCCCTCTCTCATGTGCCCTTGGTAATTTATACCTCGTTATTTTGTCATATCTTGCCCTATCTGGAGTCTCCCTTCCCCCCCTTCTCTGCTGTCCCTCTCCCAGGGAAGAGGTCACATGTGGATCCTTGTAATCAGTTCCCCCTTTCCAACCCACTCACCCTCCACTCTCCCAGCATCGTCCCTCACACCCTTGGTCCTGAAGGTATCATCCACCCTGGATTCCCTGTACCTCCAGCCCTCATATGTACCAGTGTACAGCCTCTGTCCTATCCAGGCCTGCAAGGTAGAATTTGGATCATGGTAGTTGTGGGGAGGAAGCATCCAGGATCTGGGGGAAAGCTGTGTTCTTCATCGGTACTACCTCGCACACTAATTAACCCATCTCCTCTCCTAAACCCTTCTATGAGGGGATCTCCATTGGCCGACACTTGGGCCTTGGGTCTCCACTCTGCACTTCCCCCTTCATTTAATATGGTATATATATACATATACAGACAATATGGATATTTTATACTTTAAAAAGGAACTCTGAAAAGACAACTATTACTATTTGACATTTTATGTGCATACTATTTTAAAGGCCACAGGCTTGTGAACTCTTCCCTTTGCCTGACTGCTGAGATAATTCCACCTCATCCTTTAGTCTCACATGAAGCATTGCTTCTTAGGAAGGGCCTCTCCAGCCTCCAGACAGGGAACCCTACTTTGTTCTTTTTTTTGAACACTTAGTGCCTTATAATCACATGCTAAATGTCAGCAGCCATGCTAACCGATAAAACCTGGTGACAGAAACAATTCCAAATGGCTCTGAACTCAGTAACCTACCAGTATCTAGGGAGTTGTACTTGTTAGGACAACTAGGAACCACAACCCCATTGCTCACCAACCAAAATACAAAAACAAAACTTAGCTACTTACAGGAATCATTATTGGTGGTACCTATTGATATGGCTGCTGTGTCTCGCAAGTCTTGTTTGGCACGACCCCACAGATGCACAATTAAAATGAAAGAAGAAGTTTTATTTGGTTGGTCAAGCAAAGGAGCACACCATGACTTGAATTGCCAAAGTGGCTCCTTGAATCCTGGAATGTTGTGTTGTTAGGTGCTATTGAATTGTTTCTGGCTCTTAGTGACCTTATTTATGTGCAATAGAATGAAACACTGTGCCCATTGTTGCAGCCACCAAGTCATCCACTTTGTTGAGGGTCTTTCTCTCTCTCTCTCTCTCTTTTTGGTGACCCTCAACAGTTAAGTTGGGCCACTGGCTAGTTGTTTTTTTAAAGAAAATTTATTTAGAATCTTTTAAGGTGGTAACTGGCATCTGTGGTGTTCATCACAGGATGATTCAGCATAAGAACTAGTCTTCTGAGGAATAGAATTATGTACTCATAGTTATATGAGTTAAGAATTAAGGTTGCAGATGGGACATTGGACCTTGACTCAAGTACTCCCTCAACATGAGAACACTTTGTTCTAACAATCCGGCATTCTGTGATGCTCACCTTCTTGACACGATCACTGAAGACACAATGGGTGCATAAGTAAATGTGGTGAAGAAAGCTGATGGTGCCCGGCTATCAAAAGATATAGCATCTGGGGTCTTAAAGGCTTGAAGATAAACAAGTGGCCATCTAGCTCAGAAGCAACAAAGCCCACATGGAAGAAGCACACCAGCCTGTGTGATCATGAGGTGCCTATGGGATCAGGAATCAAAGACCCATAACAACATCATACCCAATGTAAATGGAGGGGTGGGGTATGGAGTGGAGACCCAATGCCCATCTGTAGACAATTGGACATCCCCTTACAGAGGGTCAAAGGGAAGAGATGAGCCAGTCAGCGTGCAGAATTGCACTGATGAAACACAACTTTCTTCTAGTTCTTTGATGCTTCCTTCACCCCACTATCATGACCTCAATTCTACCTTACAAATCAGATTAGATCAATGCATGCACACTGCTACAGATAAGAGCCTGCAACACAGGGAATCCAGGATAGACAAAGCCCTCAGGAGCAATAATGAGAGTAGAGATACCAGGAGGATTAGGGGAGGGTGGGGGGAAAGGGGGAACTTGATCATAAGGATCAATCAATAGCCCCCTCCCAGGGGGATGAATAATGGAATTGGGCGAGGGGCAACGGAGGACGATGTAAGATATGGAAATAATAATCTATAACTTATCAAGAGTTCATGAGGGAGGGCAGGTGGGGGAGGGAAGGGAGAAAGAAATGGGGAGCTGATATCAGGGGCTCAAGTGGGAAGAGAATGCTTTGAAATGATGATGGCAGCATATGTGCAAATGTGCTCAAAACACTGGATGAATGTATGGATTGTAATAAGAGATGTAAGAATCCCCAAAAAAAGTACTTGGGGAAAAAAAAGAGAACTAATTTTTTGTACTTCCTCATTTGGGAAGGCAAGTTTCAAAATGGCATGTTTTCCACATCTGGGGAGTTGATTGAGGAGGTGACACCAAAAGTTTAGGTCGAGGACATGCTAGTTATTTCTGTGAATGACTGGTGGGCCCAATCTGGTTCCAGCTGGTCTACACAACAGTCCCTTATATTTCTTTACTTTCTCACCAATAAAGAAATGAAATATTATAGTTCCACCTCAAAATGTCGCCCTGTGACTCTGTCTCAGTATTGTTAATCTGAAATTACTGTGTACATTTTGGGGAATAAAATAAATTAGTAATAAAGAGTTATTGCAATTATATCATTTCTTGTGTTGCTGAAAATTGTAATTATCAGTGTGGGAAAAAAGAAGTAAAACGTCACTGCTTCAAATTTAAACTGTGAGCAATAATTTAAAAAAATCATGATTAATCTTTTCTTTTAACTCCCAACTTTGTCCAGTAAGTCTTAGAAACTCTGGCTAATACAAATAATAACACAGTAGCATGCAGATTGTGTCACTGAAATACAATTTTCCACTAAAACAAACCAGTATTTCAGGGAGAAACAGCTGGTTCCAAGGTAGAGTAGGGAATGCACACACTGACCTTACCACAGTTTATCATGTCAGGCAGCCAGGGGACTACCAAGGTTGGGTTGAGGTCTTAGGAGCCAGTTTGGCTAAAGGTGGGACAAGGAAAGCATCCACAAGGATGATAACTGCAATTGATTAAAACCCATTATGTAACTGATGGGTTATAAGTTCATAATAATACTTACAAAAGAAGGAAAGAAGAAATTGGGTGATAGAAATTTGCCAATGAACTAACTCACAATTTTGAGGATTGGTAAATAAAGGGAAAGAATCAAGCATTTATCTGATCTTTTCTATTTGAATTGTGCATACTAGTGGCTAACCAGGTCAATGTGGTGCTGTAGTGGGTTACACCTTGGTAACCACAAGGTCAGCAGTTCGAAACCACCAGTCACTCCTTGGGAGAAAGATGAAGCTTTGCACTCCCGTAAAAACTCACGGTCTTGTAAACCCACAAGGGCAGCTCTATTTTGTCCTATCATGTTGGTATGAGTTAGAATTGACTCGATGGCAGAGAGTTTGGTTTTTTATTTATTGGTTAATGGAATGGTAGATAAAGAAAATTTTCTTTATGTAAACATATTCCAGCTGGTAAGTGAAGATGGAAAAAGAGAATCTGAGCATCACAATTTTGCAAACGATTTCTTCTTTCCAGTAACTGTATGACCTCCTTCTTCACTTCTCCAGGTCTTTTCTCAATTATCCCCTCACCATAGAGGCTTTTATTGACCAGGTTTTATCAACAGTAATGCTGGTACTTTCCATAACGTTTGTTGTTATTAGCTGCCATCCAGTTGACCCTGATGTTTGGGCCGAGTCCGGACCATGCAGCCCCTTCCCTCAGCCTCTCAGAAAGACGGTGATCTGCTGGACTTTGCAGTCCCTGCCTCCAGCATTCCAAGGGGCTTATCTCTCCGGGCAGGGTCCACACAATCCCTCCCCCCCACACACACACCCACCCCTCTCAGTTATCAGGCATCCAAGACAAAAAAAACCCAAAAACATAGCATTGTGAATGAGGGGGGGATGCAGAGTGGGGATCGAGGGCCCATCTGTGGGAAATGGGACATCCCCTTGCAGAAGGGCTGCGGGGAGGAGATCAGCTAGTCAGGGTGCAGTGTAGCAATGATGAAACATGCAATTTTCCTCTAGTTCTTGAGTGCTTCCTCCCTTCCCACTATCATGATCCCAATTCTACCTTACAAAGCCAGTTGGACAGGAGGATGTACACTGGTACAGATAGGAACTGGAAACACATGGAATCCAGGACAGATGAACCTCTCAGGACCAGTGGTGAGAGTGGCGATACCTGGAGGGTGGAGGGAAGGTGAGGGAGAAAGTGGGAACTGATTGCAAGGATCTAATCTACATATAACCTCCTCCCTGGGGGACGGACAGCAGAGAAGTGGGTGAAGGGTGACCTCGTACAGTGTAAGATATGACAAAATAATAATAATAATTTATAAATTATCAAGGGTTCATGAGGGAGGAGGGAGTGGGGAGGGAGGGGAAAAATGAGGAGCTGATACCAATGGCTCAAGTAGAAAGCAAATGTTTTGAGAATGATGAGGGAAACATATGTACAAAAGTACTTGACACAATGGATGTATATATGAATTGTGATGAGTTGTACAAGCCCCCAATAAAATTATTTTTAAATAAACCGGCTTACATTGGGAACATAAACATAAAAGAGCTTGAGGAAAGATGTATGTTTCATCAGTGCTATACTGCACCCTGACTGGCTCATCTCTTCCTTGTGACCCTTCTGTGAGGGGATGTCCAATTGTCTACAGATGGGCTTTGGGTCTCCACTCTGCGCTCCCCCTCATTCACATTGACATGATTTTTTTGTTCTGGGTCTTTGATGCCCTGATACCTGATCCCATTGACACCTCATGATCACACAGGCTGGTGTG
The DNA here is from genome assembly GCF_050624435.1 of Tenrec ecaudatus. Classification (NCBI taxonomy): domain Eukaryota; kingdom Metazoa; phylum Chordata; class Mammalia; order Afrosoricida; family Tenrecidae; genus Tenrec; species Tenrec ecaudatus. Next base: position 89,883,353 of record NC_134530.1, read on the forward strand.
CTTCTTCCATGTGGACTTTGTTGCTTCTCAGCTAGATGGCCGCTTGTTTATCTTCAAGTCTTTAAAACCCAGATGCTATATCTTTTGATAGCCGGGCATCATCAGCTTTCTTCACTACATTTGCTTATGCACCCATTTTGTCTTCAGTGATCATGTTGGGAAGGTGAGCATCATGAAATGCCAGGTTATTAGAACAAAGTGTTCTTGTATTGAGTAGAGGCTTAATGTCCATCTGCTACCTTGATATTTAACATATAAATATATGTACATAGATCTATTTCCCTATCATGATATATAGCTATATTTACATATGTACATGTAAGTATTTAAGCCTCTATAAATGCCCTTTGCCTCCTAGTTCTTTCCTCTCTTTCCTTTTCCTTTCCTCTTGTCCCACCATCATGTCTGACCTTCATTCAGGTTTCAGTAATTCCTCTCGGTTACATTGCTGTTGATCAAGCCCTACCAGGCCTCCTATGCCCTCCTTGCCATCAATTTTAGATCACTTGTTGTTCCCTTGACCCTGAGTTTGTTAACACCACTTCCTCTCCCCCACCTCCCCCTGTCCCGTGTACCCCCGGAACTGCCAGTCCCGTTATTTTCCCCTCCTTGATTGTTTATCCCACCTATCTTATCTAGATAGACATGCAGAGACAATAATAAGCATAAAAACAAGGTAAAGCAAAGCAACAAATGAAAACAAGCAAACAAAACAACAACAACAAAACCAACAACCAAAAAAAAAAAAAAAGAGCAAAACCTATAAATAGTCCCAGGTCTGTTTGTTGACCTTTAGGACTGTTTTCCTGTTGAATCTGATGGGGTGCCACACCCTGTCCCCAAAGTCTATTTTTGGTATTCCCCAGGGACTTCATTGCTTTGCTCCCGTTGCTGCTCTGTTGCACACCCTTAGTGTTTCACCCCGGTGTGGTGGGGTCAGATCTGACACAATTCTTGCAGTGTCCCCAGTGTTGTCCCTTGGATCAATATAGGTCAGTGAGGGACGTCTTGTCTCGTGGTGGGGCCAGCCCCATGCTCCTCTGTGTACATTGGCTATTGTGAGCATCTTTACTGTCTTTTTAATATCCTTTTGTTTTCTTCATGAATGATGGGCTTGACATCCTCTGACAGATCATCAGATCTTCTCACATTAGTATTCAACGAGTCCAATCTGTTCTTGAGATGTTCTCAAAATTGTGGGGCAAGCTTAAGGTCATATTTTGGCTCTGGTGGACCTGTTTTAATTTTTTTCAGCTTTAACTGAATTTACATATGAACAATTGATGGTCTGTTCCACAGCCAGCCTGGTTTTAGCTGCTGATATTGAACTTCTCTGTCATTTCTTCCTACAGACGTAGTCAATTTGATTTCTGTGTATTCTATGTGGAGACATCCATGAGGATGGTCACCTTTTGTGTTGTTGAAAAAGTATTTGCACAGAGAGAGAGAGAGAGAGAAAGAAAGAGAGAGAGAGAGAGAGAGAGAGAGAGAGAGAGAGAATTTGCTATGAGTTGTTGGTCTTGTAAAGTTCTATCAATGGATCTCCAGCTTCATTTCTATCACCAAGACCATATTTTCCAATTACTGTGTCTTCCTCTTTGTTTCCAATTTTTGCATTCCAGTTACCAATAATTATCAATATATCTTAATCACACATTTGATCAACTTCTGACTAAAGTCATTGGCATAATTTGTCCATTTTTTAATCACTAGCTTTAGTGATTGGTGCATAAATTTGAACAATAGTTGCATTGATTGGATTTTCTTGAAGGAGGATAGCTAGAATCCTATCACATTCTGATTTTTCTTCATGATTGATTTTGCAATATCTTTAATGACCATGAATGCCACACTATTCCTCTTGATTGTGCTATGGCTGGCATAGTAAATCATATGATTTTCTGAATCAAATAGGCCAATACCAGTCCACTGTAGCACATTAATGTCTAAGGTGTCCATCTTGATGTGTTCCATTTCATTTTTAATGACTTCCAATTTTCCTACATTCATAATTTGCCTATTCCAAGTCCCTATCATTAGCAGATTTGTGCAGCTGTTTCTCCTCCCCTTGAGTTGTGTTCCACCAGCAAATGATGATCCTGAAAGTTCCACTCCCCCAGGATTTACTTCATTCATGTCACCATGGATGAGTTCACATTGAGAAAGCAGCAACTCTTTAGTCATAGTTTGAATGTCCTTAGACCCGAGGGACCCATTCTCTGGCACTAGCTCCTTAGCTTCCAAACATTGTCACATATCGGAGGCCTAGTGAATGGAAGCAGAATATGCCGGGTGCTAGGTTCTCAATAAATAATTTTTGTAGTTTAAATTTATCTTCTTCTAGTAGTTTTTGAACCACTGTCCTTGTTGTTAGGCGACATTGAATCAGTTTCAAGTCATAAGGATCCTGTGCACAACACAACAAACAGCCTGTGTCATCTTCACACTGTTCCTATGCTTGAGCACATGGTTGCAGTCATTGTGCCAACCTATCTTGTTGAGGGCTTTCCTCTTTTTCGCTGCCCGTCTGCTTTCCCAAACATGATGTCCTCCCCTTGAACACGTGTCTAAACTATGAGAGATAAAATTTTGCCATCCTTGATTCTAAGGAGCATTCTGGTTGTACTTCTTCCAAGACAGAGTAGTTAGTTATTCTGGCAGTCCATGATACTTTTAATATTTTTCACTAACATCACAATTCAAATGCGTTGCTTCTTCAACCTTCCTTATTCAATGTCCAACTTACACATGAAGTAAGGTGACTGAAAATACCATGGCTTGGGTCAGGCTCATCTTCTTTTGAACACGTTAAAGAGGTCCTGTGCAACAGGTTTACCCAGTGCAACACATCATTTGATTTCTTGACGCCTGCTCTTCCACGAGCCTTGATTGTGGATCCACGCAAGACAAAATCCTTGACAACTTCAACGTTTTCTCCATTTACCATGATGTTACCTACTGGCCCGGTTGTGAAGATTTTGGTCTTCTTTCCGTTGAGTTGTTATCCATTCTGAGAACTACAGTCTTTGATCTTCACCAGCAAGTGCTTCAAGTCCTCCTCACTTTTCTGCAAGCAACGTATCATCTGCATATCGTAGGTTGTTAATAAGCCTTCCTCTTATCCTATTACTGCTTTCTTTATATAATGCAGCTCCTCTGATGAGTTCCTCAGCATATAGATTGAACACATATGGTGAGAAGATAAGGCCCGATGCCCACCATTCTTGACTTTAAACCATGCAGTACTCTCTTGTTGAGTTTGCACAACCACATCTTAAGCAATGGACAGGTTCTCCATGGACACAATGAAGTGTTTGGTCCTTTAAGGATGTATGAAGCATTATAAGATTTGCATTGCACATATGTGTTTCAGAGGTCTCGTTGAATGTCTATGTCATATTTCTGGAGAAGTATCAAAGTCATATAAAAAATGAAACCATCTCATTACGAAAAGGGAGTGACTTCTAACGTTCACTAAAGGGCCTAGAAATGTGTTCTGATCACGTGCTGGTCAAATGCTATGTTAAGATACTGTGAAAAGGTCGGGCAATATCACAGTCTCACCTCCTAGGGATCATATTACAAAATGAAATCTAGCGGGTGGGGTGAGGGGGAGGAGCTTCTCAGTCACACTGTCAGAGCCAGTAGGTGGTGCTGCTAAAGACAGCAAAGTCAGCATTTTTTGGTGCTGGATGGAAATAACCTTATTGCTATTTACTTTAACAGTAAACTCACTTTAAAGTAAATGATGTATATTTTTACTACTATACAATCGCATACTTTAGTAGAAAATTTAATAAATCCAAATCCACAAAGTGAAGAAACATTCACCGACAGCATACCACCTTGAGAGAACCACTATCAAGAG